>NW_022631016.1:18690631-18692421 GCF_010015895.1 Lontra canadensis | reverse complement strand
AAAGAAAGAAAGAAAGAAAGAAAGAAAGAAAGAAAGAAAGAAAGAAAAGGAAAGAAAGAAAAATATAAATGGAAGATCGCTTTAGGAAAAACAAAATTAGGGGCTCTTGGGGGCTCAGTTGTTTAAGCGACTGGCTTCAGCTCAGGTCATGATCCCAGGGTCCTGGGACTGAGCCCCACATGGGGCTCCCTGCTCAGCGGGAAGCCTGCTTCTCCCTCTCCCACTCCCCCTGCTTGTGTTCCCTCTCTTACTGTGTCTCTCTCTGTCAAATAAATAAATAAAATCTTTAAAAAAAAGAAGAAAATTAAAAAATATATATTTAGGGTGGAATCAAACTTGAACAAAGAATACCAGGTGGTCAAGAGAAGCTGCATACAGCTAGTGGAGACACGAGTAGAGACAAAGGAACAGAACTCAGAAGGATCAGAAGGACTGGGTGGGTCATAAAGGGAATATATAATGAAGGGTGACAAGAATTGATGAATATTTGGTTGGACATAATATACGAATACATAAATATAATTTAGTTTATAAATATTAGTAAGGTACCCAATGTTTTAGGCTCCTGAATTCTTATATGGAGATTTAACCATTTCTACTCTGTATGTCTACTATTACATCTTTGCATATTTTTTTAAAGATTTTATTTATTTATTTGACAGACAGAGATCACAAGTAGGCAGAGAGGCAGGCAGGGAGAGAGAGGCAGAAGCAGGCTCCCTGCTGAGCAGGGAGCCTGATGCAGGCAGGGCTTGATCCCAGGACCCAGAGATCATGACCTGAGCTGAAGGCAGAGGTTTAACCCAATGAGCCACCCAGGTGCCCTTACATCTTTGCATATTAAGAAAAATATATTAAATGAGTTTTTGGCACTGTACCATTTTCATTTTTATTAAGTGTAATTTTGCTTCTCTCTAAAGCCATTGACATTAAAACCAGAAATCCGTTGTCAACTATGTGTGATGAAATCCCAGACTATTCCTACAGTGACCCTGTTCTTATGATCCTAAACATAAGGACAGAAAAATGTCTTCTCACATCATCAGATGATAATGGATGGACCCAAATACAAAATTTTACAACTTTAAGCCCTTAACTCAATTCCTTTGTAATAAAGATACAATCTTTTATAATATGGAAAGTTTAGAAGGGGCCGCTTCTATTTCCAGCTCTGTAATGTATGAATTTCAAATAAATGAGAAAATTTAAACAGTGACTCCACCATTGATTACTATCAAGAGAGCATTTTACAATTCATAAATCCTAGTGAAATCTATTTTGCAACTTGTCATCTTTTGTAAATCACCATTTTCTTTGTAAAAAAAATAGATGTTGGAAATACAAAACAGCAAAGCATATTTTAACCTATCTAAATGTGGGATAAATTGTGCTTTTCTATTTGAAGTAGATAAAAAGAACATTTATCAGATAAATAACTTAGGTGTAAATACAGGACATTCAAGCATACTTTCTAAATAAGACTACCATTGATTTGGACAGATCAAATGAAAATAAATCATGACTAAATATAATTATCTAGTCTTTGGCATGATTAAGTACTTTCGGGTTGTGATTTATTTAGCTTACATATCTAGGTATTTTACTTTTTAAAAACAGATGTTGGTGATCTCAATCTAACTGGAACAATTTACTATCTCTTTGCCAAGAGAAAATGAAGGAAAACTAAAATTTGATTCCTTTCCACAGGAGAAACCCTCTCCTGGAAAGTGACCATAAAAATGTGATGTATATTATTTATTATAGTAGTGAGCTCCAAGTTGAAATATTAA